>NC_056733.1:327271355-327316355 GCF_019279795.1 Protopterus annectens
TACAAATTTCTGAAGCTCACATCTGGCTTATAATGCTTGTTTGACAGAATAGGCTGTGATTAAATGTGCTTTGTTTGTATACATCAGATAGAAGAGGAATACAAGATGCTTATGTTTTCTTTTTGCTAGTGTAAAACAAAGCATGCAGGCAATTCCAATTAAATGTGCTATGTTTCTGTCATGGAAATGCCCAAGAGAATTCAGAAAAGTTATTAATGTCATTCTTTTAGCAACAATTTACTTAGGCAGAAACATGCATAGCAAAACTTTGAAATTTGCATCTAGTAGACATATGTCAAGATTTAGTATAAACATAACATAGTATCTATAAGTTGGACAGAAGCACGTATTTGTTCTCTTATTTTATAATACATCTATCAAAGGTTCCTTTATTTTGTCATGACATTTTAGTAGTTATAATACAATTTGCATTCATGTAGCTGCTATTGCACAACATAGAACAAGTTATTGACCACCAAGATTTCATATTAAATGTGGCAGAAAAATCAACGAAATGAGCTTCAAAAATACAGCAATGCAGATTTTTTCTTCGTTAGTTCTATTTAAAAGTCAGGAATGAGTGCTAATTTGCATATGACTCGAGAATCATAAGCATCTTCTACATGCACACCTACTCTATGCTGATGTGAGTAAAAACTAGAATATTCTATAAAAGCATCTGTGTAGATCATCTTTTTGTTGCCAGTTTGCTTTCCTCTGAAACGGTTATGGATGGGCTATTTTTCCTTTTCTGTACATTGCATTGAGCTAGGATTGAATACGATACCAGTGGGACCCTTGCCAATGCAGAATACACTTTCTCCCAATGCTTTTTCAGTTGAAATGTTATTTGAGGATTGCATTCTAACTAAACTAACCTTGATCATTAGTGTACAGCTACAGTAAAAGACCCTTCTGCACAGTGAGTAGGGTTAACTTGAAGGAAACAACACTATAAGCTGCTTCCTTTCATAATCACACCGATGACCAAACAGGTTTATCACATTAAGCACATCACAGCTGCTTTTCTGCTTGCCTAATAGATAATGTTGTAGCAAATTTTGTGAGATACTCTGACACATAAAACGATATCATGGAAAACTATGCTCAGAAAAAATGACTGTGCTGTCCATATTTCATTAATCCTCTCTTTGTCTAGTTCTAATGTATCAAATAAACAATTTTATTGTATGGCTCCTTATCTACCCTGCTATATGAACATTAGGGGCTGCACTGGATTCACTCATTCCAGTGAGAATTTTGTTTTATTTTTTCACTGAAGAATGTCATCTGACCCAGCAGAACTTGGGATGCCTTTAAAGGTATAATTTATCTTGAAGTTTTATAACCATGGTGTTAACTATACTGAAAGGAAGAGGCGCAAGAGATATCACTCTCCATAGAGACTGAGCAATGAAGTTCTCCAAGAGAAAAAAATAATGTTCTGGTTAGTTTCTTTCAACTTATTGATTGAACAAATCTGTATTCAGTACTATACAGCTAGTTCCCTTCCACGTTTAACTTTTCTTATGACTTTACTCATATAATTCAATTTTTTCATATCACAGGTGTATTGATCTCCATCTTATTTTTTACTTCTACCTCATCTAGCCTCACACATATGTTCCACTACAGAGCTTGCTAGGAAGACGGAGGATGTGCTGTAGATGGACAGGTAGTGGAAGTCCACAGCATTAGTGGTCTCATCAAAGGTACTGATGCTGGCAGTGAGCCTCTAGCTTTAGGTGTTGTGGAAGAAATAGCAGATATTAAATATGGCAGCCCACGCATTCCTGGGGTCACTGCAGAGACATAGGGGCTGCTTGCATTAGGCACCTTTAGCTATGCAAGGGGCACCATAATGTTGTTGCAGCAAGCCTTCTGAAAAACAATGTATCTCTGCACAGTATTCCTCAGTGTGACGTGTGTACTTCATGTGGTACATTGTACATCAGGGTGTGTGCTAAAAGTCAGATGGTCTTAAACTATTATATTTAAAACAATGGGAATGGAGGGATATTTACAACATTTAAAGTTGCGATACCTTAGAATATTCCCCTTCTGTGAAGCACCCCAGTCACAGACATATTATATGTACTGTAGGTAGGAGACATATGGAAGCTCAGCCCTATACAGTGGAGGTGATGATTTTTTTAATAGCAGTTTATTTTTTGGAACGGTGGTACTTGACACTACCAAGTCTTTTATTTTTGATTCTGGGTGAAGCCATTGTTTGACTTGTGATTGTTAACTGCAAAGTTGCAGCATGGGAAGTAGAGATGCAGACACTGCAGTGTTTAGGCAATGATTCTGTGGCCTTTACTTCCCATCTGAAGGCAACCAAGTCTGAATCATCCTTATTGAAAAAAAATCACAGAAAGTAGTATTGTCAGAAAAGAAAACATAATGGCAACTCTGCACCCTTCATGCAGAGAATCATTTCTCTGTACTACTTGATGCTACCATCAGCTCTGAGATGAGTACACACAAGAGGAGAGGAGAGGGATATCGCCTGTTGGTAATCTCAGTATCAGTAAATAATCAGTCTGAAAAAAAGAAAACACATCAGCAATTCTATCAAAAACAGACACAGGCACACAAAGAGTAATATTTCTTGCGGTAGAAAAAAGATTTGCATTTTTAACACTGCTTCAAGTTTCTAAAATGCATCATTGCAATTTAAAAAAAAGCTAAAGCAGGCTTCCTGCACAAAAGATATTTAACTGAACTAAATTATTAAATGTATTGGTTAGTAAAACAAAACATGTGCTATAGTACATGAATGACAAATCACTGGCACCAGGAATACGTTCTTTATTCAACAAGTTAAGCATTTTAGTTCCCTCAAAACAGAACTTCATCAGAACTAAGAAACTTATGCTCTATTTACTTTTAAATATCTCACATTTTACATCACATTATGACATTCTTCCAATGATAAAAACATTCCAATAAATCACTTAAGCAACAGTTAAAACCAATAATTAAATCAGTAACACACCATAATATTTTAATTTTAAGACAGAATTAATGGTGCATGATTCATTCAAACCTGGGAAACTGGTGGCATCTAATTTTAACTGTTATTTTAGTTCACATTTCTATAAAAGTTCATCTGCAATGAAAATGTGTGGGTCTAAATGAATTTGCTCCAGCACTAAAAATTAAAACTATGATCATCTTCTATTTCTAAATGTCTAAATAAGGCATTAGCAGAATTATGCTTACGAATATATGACAAATGTCCATAAATGCACTCCTTTAGCCTTCTAAAGGTTTTACCAGTATAGAATGCCGGACAAAAGCTGCATTGAGCCAGATAAACCACTATCTTGCAGTTGCAGGAATTCCATCCATAAATTTTATATATGACATGCCTGACTTCAAAGCTATCTCTAACAGAAATATAAGAACATTGTGAGCAACACCCACACTTGTGCATGCCTGTATTGATTGTGGAAGAATTGTTCTCAAAAAATGAGCTGTCATTGCTTTCTAAATACATTTTTATTGCTCTCCCTTTTCTATAAACAATAATGGTTTCTCCCCCAGTTTGTCTAATACCATCCTATCGCTTGAAAAAAGGGTCCAACTCTTATGCAAAACATAACCAATAATCTTACTATCCATAGTAAAAGTGATTGCAAATAACTTGCCATTCAAGTCAGATTTTTTCATATACAAAAAGCTACTTGATTAATGTCAGAATTCCTATTAAAATCAATAAGTGGAACATAAAATCCATTCCTTCTACGTGTTAAAACTTCATCCATAATATCTTCCACAAACCAAACTGGATAACCCCTTTTTTGTAAAACATTTCAGCAACCACATTACTGTCTTTATATAAAACATCTGATTTAGATACCATTCTACTTATGTGGACCAGTTACCCTATAACAACTGCCTTTGTTTGGTCTTTTGGATGCATGCTAATGAAATCTAAAAAGGAGTTGGAGAAGGTCAGTTTGCGATAAATATTAGACCAATATTTTTAATAATATAGTCTTTGCATAATTCAGCATCCAAATAATTGATCTTATCTTTGTCACAATTATAGGATAAGTTTAAAAAATTCACTGTATTGTTAACATAATCCAAAAATTCTAACAACTTAGTAAGCAAGTCAAGCCACAAAATTAATATTTCAACCAAAAATCTAGTGTATAATGCCCAAGAATCTTTGAATTAACTGTAAATAATGTTCAACTTCTCCCAATAGATCATAACAAAATTAACAAAAATGGAGGCACACATTGCCACTCCAGTCCTTTCTCTAAAAGTTTGTCCTTTGAAGTAGATGAAATTATTTTTCAATAAGAATTTCTTTAATATTGTAACAACATTAATTTTATCAGCAGGCAACTTAGTATTTCTAAAAATGCTTTCTTTAAACCATTGCATCCCTACTTCATATGGTATCACAGAATTCAAAGTATGGGCATCAGTAGTAAGGAACACAGTATCAACAATGAAAGGACTCTCCCATTTGCATTAAAAAATTCCAAGACTCCTTACAACAAAATGCTAAATTTTTCATCACCTCTTTTTAAACATTGTTTAAATATTTAGCTATAAAATACATCTTAGACCTATTTCCATCCACTATAGGTCCAAGCAGTGGACTGTCAGGACTTTTATGAAATTTTGGGATACCAAAAATGCCTGAAATCATGGGTTTTTGATTCAATGTGAAATCATACTCATTTTTATTTATGTGTCCGTATAATAAAATATCCTCTAATTGCAAATCCGTGATAGAATAGGCAATGTTTATTTCATTTCAGGACACTTCCTCATAGTTATCATCCATTAACATTAAATTTATGCATCCCTTATAATCTTTCTTTTTCATAATAACCAGCCCTCCCTCCTTCTCCAGTTTCATTACTCTTATATTATTATCATGACAAGTATCCTTCAGATGTTTTCTCTCTAAAGGAACCAAATTGCAAATCGTATTAATATCTGTCTGCTTTAAAATACTCCTGATATCTATCTCACATATTTTTCAAATAGTTGTAATAACTGATGCAAAGGAGGAATAATCAGGCGTGATCTCCTTAAACAGACTTGCTAAAATTCTAATTATTTATTTTTTAACACCTTTATTGAATTGTCAGTTGTGACATAGGCAAATTTACATTTATATAAAAGTAATCAAACTGTATTAATAAATTAACATTGACAAACATTATACTTTACATATACTGCTATATATCATATAACCTAATCAAAAATACATAAATTAATAATTCCCTGCCCTTTTTCTTTTTAAACAAGAAACAACTTTATAGAGGGAAACAAAAGGGACATGATTTTTCAAACAAATAATTTTCAAATTAAATTTTTACCACATCACCTGGACTGCTAGTGGCTCAACCACTATACAGCACAGTCATTTCTTGAACTATCTCCCATTCAGTCTGTCCCCTGTCTTAGAAAAATGTACATGTTTGAATAAAATTCCTGCTCCACTGGTGCAGAAAATGTCCGCTTGCTCTTCAAAAGCTTGAATGTGCTTACATTCATCTCATCTAAAGAGGTGGGATCATTGTTTCCTCATATCTGTGACCTTGACAAAATTATTTATAATGAGTCTAAAGACTTCAACTTGTATAATTTTTCTTCAAAGGACATTATGACTGAACATGTAAACTTTTGGCAAAAGGATTGACATTTATTCCATCTTAGCATTCAAATGTAGTAGCTGTATAAGTAGATTTAAAATTATTTATTTGAAAACTCAAAATATTCCTTTGGTTTTCCCTAATAATTTGAATTTTAGCAAGTCTGTTTTATAGAGACCAAGACTGTTTAATCCCCCTTTGCATCACTTATTTTAATATTTGAAAAAGTATGTTAGATGGTACCAGGAATATTGTAAAGTAGGCAAATATTAATAAGTTTTGCAATATGGTTCCTTTAGATAGAAAATATCTGAAGGATATTTATCATAGGTTCATAGGTGTGTACTAGGCTAATGGCCCTGGAGCCTTTACAAGCCTAGCCCATAAGATTACCCTGACAATGTGCCACCCGACCTTAGTTCCCAGTGCCTCTGTTGAGTAGAGCCACTGGAGTGATCCCCAGGGTGAATTTTCTATTTCCCATCCACTCATCAACATTTCTCTCTTGAAGAGGGCCAGTGAGGCACTCCACTTGAAATGTATGGGAAGTCTATTCCATAGCATGGGCAATCTATGGGTTATGAACCTGTCCCTCCAGCTTGTTCTCTTGATTGTGGTAATGAGGTTGAGGTCTCTGGCATGTGGTGTAGAGGGATTGGGATTTCTTTAGATGTAGCATTTATAACAGAGCTGGGTCAGACATTGCTTTCTAAGTCAAGCAGAGATCGCCTCTAAGTAGGTGATATGAGGTAGAGAATAGTTGGAGTTTTTTGAGTCAGTCCATATAGAACAAGTGTTTAAAGCCTAGGATCCTCTTTGTGAGGTACTTTTGCGGCCACTCCAGCTGTTGCAGGTGTCTAGTGATGTACATGCCAAATGGGGCATTGTACTCGATGATTGGCCTAATGAGGGAAGAGTAGAGGGAGACAATGACCTCTTTCTTTCTGGATGCAAAACTCTTAGTAATGAGATGTGTCACAAAGAAGGACTTTCTGACTCTACTGGCAATATGGTGGTCAAAAGAAAGGTTGCTGTCAACCTGTGTTCCCAAATCTCTTATGACACCTTCTGTGTTCAGTGGACTACCATCCATTAATAATATAAAAGTAATGAAACCAGACAATGGGGGAGGGATGGTCATTATGAATAATGAAGATTATACTGGATGCACAAATTTAATGTTAATGGATGATATCTATGAGGAAGGGTCCTGAAATGAAATAAGTATCAATTATTGTAAGAAAGATTTCCATTTAGAGGATATGCTATTACAGGGAAAAATAACTAAAATGAGTATAATGTCATGCTGAATGAAAAGCCTGTGATTTCAGGCATTTTTGGCTTCCCAAGAATTGATAAAAGATTTGAGAGTCCACCTCTTAGACATAGTGGATAGAACTAGGTCTGAGATGTATTTTATAGCTAAATATTTGGTCAGTGTTTTAAAAGAGGCTATGAAAATTTTAACATTTTGTTGTAAGGACTCTTGGTATTTTTAATGGAAATGGGAAAGGGTCCTTTCATTGCTGATGCTGTGCTCCTTACTACCAACGTCCATAATTTGTATTCTGTGATACCACATGAAGTAGGGATGTAAAGGTTTGAAGAAAGCATTTTTAGAAATTCCAAGTTACCTTCTGATAAAATTAATGCTGTTATAATATTAATGGAATTAGAATTGAAAAATAATTTAATTTACTTTGAAAGTAATGGGGGCAGCATGTGCCCTCATTTTTGCTAATTTTGCTAAGAGCTAGTGGGAGAATTTATACAGTATGAATAATGAATTCAAAAAAGTCTTTGGCATTATACACTAGATTTTTGATTGACAAATTCATTTATTTTGTGGATTGACTCGCATGCTAAGTTGTTAGAATTTTTGGATTATATTAACAATACAGTGGGTTTTTTATGGCACAGGGTACACTTAAAAATAAAGCAGACCCCATACAAGGCTATTTGTAATATACACTAGATGATATCCTTCAACTAGTCAGATATCATAGGCAAAGTTCTGATCCTGGTTCCATTAAACATGTGCCTCTTACTACATTGTCAGTGGTATAGCTACTCTTTTCATTGTTGGTAACAGACTAGCAATTCCTGACCCTTTTCAGACAAGACTGATGATGTTAGTATACCAACTTGGAACTGCAGTTGAGTATTTGTGCAAGCAGGTGTGTATCAAATGAGAAATAGAAAAGCATATATATGAGCAGCTGAAGATATGCTATTTGTGATTTGGAGTCTGAAGTGGCATAGTCCAGCATGGACCACTGAAATGATATAATCCAGCATGGGCCAGTCTGATTTAACATAGCCTGCTTGCTGTACGATATTTATATAAATTCTCAGATTTTAGCTAAACTTGTTGAAATCAAAATATATCTATAGTACTGTTGAACAAATGACTTGTTCTTCAGTGTTTAACCAATTATTAAAATGCTCATAATCTAACAACATTATGTATTTTAGTAGTCAATAGTTTCTTTTTCTTAATCTTTCTGGTCTTCTGTATCGGAACAACTAATTTCTTATAAAACACACAAAAGCTTATATGGCTCAAACACACCTCTTATCTACCCTCCTCTGCACCTCCCCAATTCTAAACAATCTTTGCAAAACTGACTTAAACAAACTGGAAACTTGTTACAGTAAAATCGGCAGGTTTGCAGCTGAGGCCCCATATAGGACTTATCACTGTACATTTCTGAAACAGCTAAACTGTCTCGAGCTTCCTCAGTTGTTACAATTTAATCAATTAACCTTTGCACACAAAATATTCCATCACCCTGAGATAATCCACGCTCAACAAAATCTAGTATAACCATATGCTACTACTAGAACTTTACGATCCAGTAATCAAAACCTTCTAAATACCACCAAAGCTAATAATGATACTGGAAAGTCTCCTTTCTGTAATACTATTTCTAAAATAAGGAATCAGCTGCCAACTCCAATGACCTCCAACTGCTCTACTACACAATTTAAAAAACTCCTTAAGTCACACTTCATGAAAACATGGTTATGTTCTTGTGACTGTCCTGGCTAACCACCTGCTGAAATTGATGCAAATAATTTATAAGAATTAGCAACTTATACTAACAGCTATCATCAACTGTACAAAATTAGCTTTTGCAACATCTCAGAGTGTATTTATTCATTGAATGTCTCCTTTGATAGAATTCTACTCTCTGCTATTACTTAACTCATTCTCAATCATGCTAGTTTGATTATTCCTGTAATCATTGTTACTTTATCTTTATGTGATCATTGTAACTTTATCTTTATGTACTCACTTGAATGATTGTAAATACTGATATGTCTGTAAATACTGATATGTTTGCAATTGCCTCCCCTGAACATGGACCTGTACCTATTCGGAATATCCCAGTAAACAAATGTAAAATAAAAATAAATAAAATATCTTCCAATATATTAAGCTTGCATCATTTTTGTATTTTCATTCCTTGTCTAATGGGTCCTTTAGGCAGCTATCCTGATTCAGTTATAAAAAGTAAAAAATAGACAAAATGGTACAGTTACCAAACTACAACAATTACTCTGCTCATGTACATTAACAATAATAAGAAATACTTTTTTCATAGGTCAAAGTATGACAATGAATTTATATAAAGGTAAGAATTCTCAGGTCTTTTTTTTTCCTTAATGATAAGGCAAATAATACTTCAAACATGTTAACTTAATAACCAGTATCTTTTTTTCTCTTTTTTGGGTATATTTTTCCTTAATGATAAGGCAGATATTACTTCAGACATGTTAACTTAATAACCAGTATCTTTTTTCTCTTTTTCGGGTATATTTTTCCTTAATGATAAGGCAAATAATACTTCAAACATGTTAACTTAATAACCAGTATCTTTTTTCTTTTTTTGGGGTATATTTTTCCTTAATGATAAGACAGATATTACTTCAAACATGTTAGGTTAATCACCAGTGTCTTTTTTCCCTTTTTAATTTCTCCAAATCTTTTGGGTTTCTAATACCATGATGGGAATGGATCCTGTTCCCAAGTCAAACTACGATTAAAGTTCATGAAATTAGTATTGTTTCACTCTTTGATGTCAGTCAAAAGTGCTCTTTGCAGCACCTGCAATGTGCCCAGTATTGACTCCTTCTCTAATTCACATGGAGTTGCATGTATTGGTAGCATCTCTTAATATGATTATAGACTCTTTTTTATAAGACCCATTGCTCCTACTACTATTGGAACTATCTGGGTATCTTTCTTTCACATTGCTCTCATTTCTGCTTGCACATCCTGATATTTTATGACTTTGTGTCTCTCTGTGCGCAGGACACTGCAGTCACTGGGTGTGGCAATTTCAATGATCAATGTTACTTTTATCTTCTTTTCTTGGACCACTACATCCGGTTTTCTAGCATCTATCTCTTGAACTGTTGGAAATGGTGGCCCCATGTGATGTAAACTTCATCATTTTCTATGATGCTTTGTGGCTCATGTTTCCAGTGTTTTTCAGCCACTTCAGTACCATAATATTTGCACAATCCATAGTGCAGCAGTCTTTCCACATTATTATACCTTTCATTATACTGGTCTTCTGCCATTACTATGTTGCAACCAGCAATGTGGTATGCAACTGTTTCCAATTCTGTTTTGCAAAACCTGCATTTGTTTCTCCCACATATTCAATGGACTTTGTAAACCAACATGTACATAGCCCACTATCTTGGGCCACCAATATTAACCTTTCATCTCTTGATATAAATTCACCTCTCCTTAACCATTCCTGCATTTGTTCCTGATCAACATGAGTTCTTCCAACTACATTTATGCTTTTTTCACATTTCTTACCTTCTCATTTGGTCCTTCACCTTATATTCTTTCTTTTGTTTTTGGCGCATTCAGTTGCTGTCTGATTTTTGTCTACTTCTGGTTTGATTTCCATTCCTGCTTGACGCCAATATGCTTCTGCTAGATTAAGCAGAAAAGTCATCTTATGTATATTCTTCTCATGTTTTAATACTTTCATTAAATTTGGGTCTTGTGAGGTCAGCAGATATGTGTGGAGTCCCACGATTGCAGATCTATACATGTAATCAATTTCAAGAATGGGGAATATATAATCTTAGCATGTACTGATTTTTATAAATTATTTGGTGTAGCATGAAGCATCCTTCTTGTTTTCCTATCTATTCTGTCCAGTACCTGTTTGGGCCAGTCAATCACTCCAAAACTGTAGGTTAGGACAGGAAGAGCAAATTGGTTTATAACTTGGATTTTGTTCCTAGATGTCAATGCTGTTTTCAGTATTAATTTAAGTATTGCATTTTATTCACATTTGTTCATGTTTTATTGTTGATCCTTCATCAATTCCCAAATATTTATACACTCCCTCTTGCTCAAGTTCTTTTATAAAACATTCTTGTCTTAAACTGATGTGTTCCTGATGCTGCAGTTTTCCTGCTTTAAAGGTTGCTTTTGTACATTTATCAAGACCAAATGACATTCTTATATCATCTGAAAAAGTTTTGACAACTTGCAGTTGTTCTTTCAGTTCATCATCTGATGAGCTATACAGTTTTAATTCGCTGACAAAGAGAAGATGAGAATTCTTTGCACTTGTTGTTTTCTTGGAGCCAATTTATAGCCATGACCTAAGCTGTCAAGTAGACAGCTTAATGAGTTAAGGGCACAGCAGACTAGCAGCAGTGACAGAGAGTCATCCTGGAATATCCCCCTTTGAATTTTTATCCCTGGAATAATAAGTTGTCCTTTATCATGGCTTAGTTACAAAGTGTTCTGCCACTGTTTCTACTATGACTTCATTTAACAGCAAATAATCTTTTGTTCCGTATGATTTTCTTTTATTGCCCTTTTGTTCTACTGCCATAATTGAGTTTTCTTCTAAATGACTATAAACTCTGTAGGCATCAATCCCAGTGTATAGTTTATACATCATTGGAAGACAAGTAACTGGTCTATAATTCTTACAGTAGCTTGCAGATTCACTCTTAAGTAGGAGTATTATTTTTCCTGTTGTTAGACAGTTTGGTGTCTATTTGGGGTGCGCATATAAATAATTCTTACTCGTGCTAAATCTTCATGCAAAGATGTTAATACTTTTAACCAGAAGTTACATACTGCATCTGAGCCTGGGGTTTCCAATTAGAGGCTTTTCTTAATTTTGTTTCAATCTCTCTGGTTGTTACTTCATCCCATTTCATATCCTCTACCTTTAAACTTCGTATACTTTCTTTTACTTCTTCTATCCAATTAGCATCTCTGATATGTTCCACGGGATCTTCATAAATACTTTTCCAGAATTTATCTATTTCTTCTTTTTTTGCTGGTTTTTCAGTTCCTTTTATCTTATTTCCCAAATCTCTATTAAACTTTTTCGGGTCATTAATAAATTGCTTATGTTGTTCTTTTCCTTTGTATTTGTCTATGTATCTTCTAAGTTTTTCTGCCTCTGCTAAGATTTTTAGTTTATTATTTGCGATAGTGCATGATAGATCCTGATCTGTTCTAATGCTGAGCATTGCTTTTATCACATCTTTCTAAGTATTTATTTTGATCTGTTCCCTCTTCTATACTCTTCTAATATAGTGACACTTCTTGATTTGGTTGCTTTATAGTTTTCTCTGTTCGATACTTCCATGCTGGTATTCAATTGATCCCCTTTCTCTCCTTCACTACCTTGTGTTCTTGTGGTAGAACTGTATCAGTTATTAATTTAGCTGCACAGTATTACTGTGTTCATTTGTTTTATCAAACTTCAAATTTTGGGGGTTTTATTGACCTTCTGCAGTCTATTTCTTTCATTGATATTAATACGTCTGTGTATCACTATTAAGTCAAGCAACTCATCTCTTAGCTCAGTTTCTCTTAGACTGAGGGCACATTATTTTGTTTTCCATTCCCTGTGTGCATACTATAGAAAGTTCTATTGCATATTCCTGTGGCACATTCTCTTCAATTTCATCCTGTGCCATCTGTTGCTCTGTCATATGAGAACTCACTGACCTATTACTCCTCAATATTAACTGTGTCAGAGTTTCCACAGTTTCCTGTTCCTTCCCTTGTTTTCCAGCTTCAAGTGGGTATTTATACTGGTTTTCTGTGGAAAGCTCCAAAATATCTTCATATGGCACCTGACCAATTGCTTCCCATTCCACTGGTTTCCCCTTAATTTGGAGTTCCATTGCTCAGTCTTGTTGTGGTGCTTTCTGAATTAAATGTTTTATACCAAGTCCTTCACTTTGGAGGTACTCTGTAACCTCAGTTTCTGTTTCTTTAACTCCTCTATTAATAATCTTCTTTTCTAATTTTCCTCTTTGTCTTCTTATTTTTTGTATTGTAAAGTTTTCCATGTCTGGATTCCTTTGCCTGTATTTCTCTTCAAATATCGTTGGTGCTGCTCCTTTTTAATGATTAGTTTTGCTTTCTCCTTTGCGCAGATATTACACCACATTAAATCTTTTTTTCTTTCCCATGTCCATTGTCTCTCTTTACTTTGTGGACTCATTCCATCATGCTGTGATGTAACCTGTGCTAGACCTTCTATACCAAATCCTTCACTTTGCAGTCATTCCATAACTTCAACTTCTATTTATTTTTAACTTCTACTTTACTAATCTTCTTTTCTACATTCCCTCTTTGTGATATTATTTTATTTATTGTGAAATTTTCCATATCTGGATGTCTTTCCCTGTATTTCTCTTCAAATATCTTTGGGGCTGCCTTATTTATGTTAATTAATTTGGCGTTCGCCTTTGCATAAATACTGCACCATATCAAATCTCTTTCATTCCCATGTCTTTTTTACACTTTTCAAAAATAACTAGGCTTTGTTGTTTACATTTTCGCACTTCCTCAGATGCTTCTTTTTTTGAAACAGATCAAAGTTTCTTGATCGATATACTGTTTTTCAAAATTTGTTGTATTAATGACCCCAAATTTTTATTCGAAGCTTCTGACAGTTGTTCTTGTAGAAGAATTTTTCATTCCTCTAACTCATCTCTTAATCTTTTTGTATAACTTGTGTCTGGAAATTCTGAGCTTTTTGCATAATAGTAACGATACATAATTATTTCTTATTCAGTTATTTAGTTATTTGATATTTTATACCAGGTCGGTCCAGCTGGGCTGAAGCCCTTTTTCAGTGGAGACTTGGGGAGAAAAGCTCTGCAAATGCATAGCTAATTCAAAGACATCTAAGCACAGTTACATAAAATGAGATTAACAAAATTTAACAAAATTACAAGTTAGAGAAATAAGACATAAGATGCTAATAGCTTCTAATACATTTCAGATCTATAGACTTATTGCAGTACAGGGTAGATATTGCAAAAAATGTTACCATTGTTTAAATTTAGTTCAGCTGAGAGGTAGTCATGGAAAGAAACTAGTTAGGTACAATAATTTGTGTTTATGTGTATAGTTAATTGGAGGTACAATGTGGGTAGAGCTGGAAGAAGTAGGAGTAATACTGAGAAGTTAGGTGGAAGAGAAAGGGGGAAGGGGATACAGGTAGGGGAGGGGGGTGTCTGAGAGAAGTGAAGGTCAATCTGGGGGATGCTTACACTGACATAGTCTAATATTGAATACCAAGTTGTAAGCGTATATATGACCAAATAACCAAAATATATACCAAATATATGCTAAAAAGGACCATAGCTCACTGCAAATGTTTACTTTCAAAAAAATCACTTTTAATAGAAAAAAAATAAAAATGAACCCCTGAGGGTTAAAACTATTTCACACACAGGTTAAGTGCTTTCATCTGCTAACTGCAGGCTTCATCAGAACAGTGAAATGTGTGTTGCTCCCCCCTATAAAATACATTTAAAAAAATCAAGATCCAATGGGAATGCTCAATCAGTTAACCTTCTCATGAATAAAACTTAACCTTATGAATATTCATTTATTCTACTCATTCAACCTGCACAGTTTTGTATTACATCCTATTGCCATATAGTTTCTGAGTATACCTATAAAACAATCACATGTGCTTATGTATATCACATTTAGGTATAAAAACAAATTATATAACATATAAATGTGTTGAATTCTTCTGTGGTAAAAAGTATGTGCTTCTTTGAAACACAATGTTACACTTTCATTATATAGTATAAGAACAAATTAATGCAAAAAAGAAAAACATGTATAACAAATAAAAATGCTCATAAGTGCTATGTTAAAAATATATACATCTTAACACTCAGTATTGCAATTTTGTTATTTAAACACTGTATACTGACATACCAACAACTGTAGAAGCAAATAACGAAGCAACAACCAAAAAATAAGTGAGTAACAGCTCTACTTTCTTACTTAAAAATTTAATAAGCACAATCCAACTTCTCTAGCACCTCGGCCACAGCCTTTACAGAGTAAAAAATGTTAACTAGCAAAAAGCAGTATATATATATATATATATATATATATATATATAGAAATCTATTAATTAGCACATTTAAACAATTAATCAATTATACACAATTTAAAATATTTAAAGGGACAATAATCAAATAAAACTCTGCCAGTTGCATTCCTTATTCAGTCCATGTGGAAACAAAGTGTTATACTTCATAATCAAAACAGATTCTTTCTGTCTCAATACATTTTTTTGAAGTCCAACATTATTAAATTGTAATGGTACATGTTCCAATACAGACACTTTCATACAATCCATTTTCCCATGATGTTCATTATTGAAATGTTCTGCAATAGGGCTATTCATTTTCTTATTTCTAACATCCCTGACATGTTCTTTTATTCGGTCAGACAAAGCTCTCTTGGTTTCACCAATATAATACTTTTCAAGAGCAAAAAATAATATAAATTATTCCCAAACTTGAACAAGAGTATTTAGCTCTGTTAGTAAATTTCTTTCCATTAATTTCCTTCACTTCAGTGGTTATATATTTACAAATAGAACAATTATTACAAGGAAAAGTTCCTACCTCAGTAATGTTAGTTAACATAATTTTTCTTGGTTCCTTATATACACTGTGTACTAAAAAATCTTGAATATTCTTACCTCTTTTGTAAGATATAACCAAATCCACATCCTTAAGGGAACTGATTTATTTTTTTACAAAGTCCCAATACTTTTTTATTATACCATTAGTGATATGAGAAAAATTAGTATATTTAGTTACAAAAAATAATTTCTCCTTATTCAGTTGATCATTATTATAATTAATATGCCTATATTTATCTATAGATTTTTTTATTTTATTCTTTTTATTAAATATTTCATTAAGACTATTAATGACATGAGACTCATTATAACCCCTCTCAATAAACATAGCAGCCACTTTAGAGGCTTCTTCAAAAGCTAATTTATTGTCAGTACTTAGTCTTTTAATTCTAAGGAATTCACCCTATGGAACAGCTGTTAAAGTATGGACAGGATGACAACTACTACCACACATTTTCCAGTTAATCTGGTTAAATTTTCTATGTATGTTAGTTTGTATTTTTTTACCATTAACTCCACTCAAAGCAATGTCCAAAAAGTTAACTTGTGACCCTATTTGTATGTCATCAAATTTAATACCTAAATTGTTATTATTTAATTCATTAATGAATTGAATAGACTTATAACAATATAATAACCACCATAACAAATAAATATTAAATCATCAATAAATCTATAATAACTTTTTACATATTTTCTAAAAAATTGATGTCTATATACATATTTATTTTCAAAAAAACCCATAAATAAATTTGCATAAGCAGGGGCAAATGCAGCCCCCATAGCTGTTCCCATTAATTGCTTATACATAACACCATTAAATTCAAAAATATTGTGGGTTAAGCAAAATTCAACAAGTTCTAATATGTAGTGTGTTTTGGGACTATCACCAATAAAAAAACAATATTGCTTCTAAACCAAAATTATGGGCAATATTCGTATAAAGACTCACCACATCTATAGTAATGAAATACATGCCTTCTACCCAACAGATATCTTGGGTTTTGTACAGAAAATCAAACGAATGTTTAATATATGAGGGTAATGTAATGACTTCTTTCAACAAATACTCATGTAACAAACTGCACAAATTATAAGTAAAAAATTCATAAGCAGATACGATCGGACGACCAGGTGGCCGTTCTAAATTTTTATGTATCTTAGGTAGACAAAAAATTTTGCTACCTTACTATTTTTAATAACAATTTTATGATCTACATCAAATTTAGTAAAATAATGTAGTCTAACGCCTTTATTTAATAAGGCTAAAAATTGCTGCTCAGCTTTCATAAGGAAAGGAACATCTACTTTAAGGTATACTTCCTTATTATTAAGGTGTTTCATGTACATATCAAAATAGTCACATGAATTAAGAACAACTAACTTACCTCCCTTATCGGAAGGTTTAAAAATGATGTCATTATTTCTGCTTAATAGTTGTAACTTATTCCATTGTTCCTTTGTTAGATTGAAACATTGTTTTTTACTTAAAAATTCTTCCAGTTCTTTTTCTAATATAATATTAAGCATATTATCAAATTTTTGAATATTAGCATTTTTACATGGAGGCAAAAATAAACTATTATTTTTAAGACTGCTGGTATTTAACCAGCTATAAGCATTGCTTTCACTATCATCCTCTGAAATACAGGAGTAATATGTGTCGTCACTGTCAATATCACTAACTGAAAACAATTCATTATTAACATTGCCATATTGGTTAGATGTTTCTTCAGTTTTCCTAAAAAAATATTCCTTTAAGTTCATTTTACGATACAAATTAAACAGTTCAATTTTTAACTCATGTCTTCGAGGGAGACAAGTGGGAATAAATTTAAGTCCTTTCATAAGAACAGATTGCTCTACGCTATCAAAATTATAGTCAGACAAATTAACTACATAATAAGTAATTAAAGTCCCTGTAGATAAATCATGTCCATCTACCTTTTTGTAGCGTCCATCGCCCGAGTCTCTTTGGCGTTCTGAATTCTGCCATCCTCTTTTTCTGGAGTTAGTATATTGTCCATTATACTCAGAGTATGTTTTCCGAAATGTTTCCGAATTAGCGGCTCTTGGTAAGTCCGGAAAATTTTCCACATCTCTCTCGTCTTCCTCGACTGACGATGCCCCACTTTCACCTGACAAGAAGTTCTTATTTTTATACTGTTCAGAAACCGGATTTCCTTTTTGGAAGGTAACATTCTTTCTTCTGGTTCTTGAGTTAGTAGAAAATAAACACGCCCTCTTGTGGTCGTAATCACGAATGTCTCTGGTTAACTTATATTTTTTTCGATCTACAAGTTCTTTCTCATAATTGGTTAATTTGGTGTTAATATTAACCAAAAAACTTTCTAATGTAGAATTGGATGTAATATTAACCAACTGTTCACATGTAGATTTAGTTTCAGCAACAAGCTTGTCTCTCTTAATATTGTCTCGTTCAATGAGAATTGAGACCCACTCTAAACTGCAGCGATGGGCTGCTGCTATCCATCGTTCTTGGAATTTTAATTCCATCTCATCAGTCAAATCAAAAGGGGAAGATGGATTTTTAATAGATCTAAGTCCACGTGGAGTAATTTCCAGTTCACAATATCTTTGCAAACTTCCAACATTATAGAAAACAGATGTTTCTTTAAATATTAATTTCTCAAGCTTTGAACACAGTTCTTGAACATCAGGATTATCAGAAATTTCTGACTTCTTACCAACCATTGCAAAAGGATTAAGCGTACTTCTCTTACGGGCATCTTCCCATTTCTTCATTATGCCCGTACCAGCACTCCCAGATATATCAGAAGCTGCGTTTTTGTTACCATGAGAATGATTATCACCATTATTTATATTAGGAACATTATTCCATTGACTGGATTCACCATTACGGTTATGTAATTCCATACCCGATTCTTTGAAAATCCTTGGAAAGGAGCACAGAGACTCACTGGTCATATTAGATACCAACAACTGTAGAAGCAAATAACGAAGCAACGACCAAAAAATCAGAGTGTAACAGCTCTACTTTCTTACTTAAAAATTTAATAAGCACAATCCAACTTCTCTAGCACCTCGGCCACAGCCTTTACAGAGTAAAAAATGTTAACTAGCAAAAAACAGTATATATAGAAATCTATTAATTAGCACACTTAAATAATTAATCAATTATACACAATTTAAAATATTTAAAGGGACAATAATCAAATAAAACTCTGCCAGTTGCATTCCTTATTCAGTCCATGTGGAAACAAAGTGTTATACTTCATAATTGAAATACTTAAATCTCTTTCTCTTGATACTCTAGCATTACAATGGTTCAAATCCTACTTATAAAATAGACAACAAGCAGTACTATGGGAAGGTAACCTATCTTCTCACCTCCCTATTTTCCTTGGTGTCCCCCAGGGCTCCATTTTAGGCCCATTGTTATTTTCCATTTTCATTAATGACCTCCACCTAGCAATCCCACATACTACCTGCATTCAATATGCAGATGACTCCACTATTATTTGCTCAGCTAATACCCCTACTGAGCTACAATCCCTTACACAAAATGCATTTAACACAGTGGAACAATGGTTTTTAAACCATTGCCTTTTACTTAACCCTAAAAAAACTAAACTCCTACTTTCTACTCCTACTCGTAGGTCTGCCCCTCTTCACTTTACTCTTACATCCAACAATGGGACTCTCATATCTCCTGACATAACCACCAAACTTCTTGGAATAACCATAGATAATAATCTAAACTTTGACACTCATACTAACATCACTATAAAAACAGTAAATAATAAACTGGGATCCCTTTACAGAATCAAACCCTTCCTTACTCCCTCAACCAAAATCGCTATAGCTAGAACTCATTTAATCACTACCTTACTGTATGCCTCACCCATATACACCAATCTCACAAAAAATAACCTAAACAAACTTGCTACTGCCTCTCACTCCATTGCTAGATTTGCCACAGGATCTCCTTTTAGAACACATCACTGCAACAATCTAAAACAACTAGGATGGCTAGAGTTTCATAACCAGATACTATCTCAACAACTCACTATTATCCATAAGAGCTTGTACTACCCCACCTATAAACCTATACTGACTACCCTCATTACCCCCTACAACAATCTTAAGAACCTACTCTCCTCCAATAAGCCACTTATTACTATCAACAACTACAACAACTCAGCTAGAGATTCTTTGTTTTCTAACTCCATAGGCAAACACTGGAACAGACTTCCCTCTGAATTCCTATCTCTGACCTCCACAAGACTCTTTAAACTAAAAATAAAACAATTTCTCAGTTCTCACTGGCTTTGTCCTTGTACTAACCCGACTAAATGTCTTCTCTGCTCCTAACAAGAGTATATTCCACCAATTTACATATTCTTGCTGCTTCTTATATACCTTTATCTCACTGTATCATATGATACATTTCTATACTTCATCAACAGTATATACTTTGTTATCCTGCTTCCAATTGAAAACTACTAATTTGTTTTTACTTCTATTGCATTGCATATCACCTCAGCATGAGCTAGGTATCCTTGTAATGTCAACTGTACCTAATCTGTATGTCTGTAATCTGTTTAGACCTTGTTTTAATTATCATTATAATTCTTTGAATTTGAGACAATTATTACAGTCATATATTGTGTATGTGAATGGCTGTAACTGTTTAGAGCTATTTTACTACTGTTATACTGCTTTGAACTTATTATTTTTTACTGTATAAAATTATCTGTGTTGGAGCTTTTCTCCCCGGGCCTCTACTGAAAATGGATTTTATTCCAGTTAGACTAGCCCGGTCAACAAATGTAAAATAAAATAAATAAATAAATAAATAATCAAAACAGATTCTTTCTGTCTCAATACATTTTTTTGAAGTCCAACATTATTAAATTGTAATGGTACATGTTCCAATACAGACACTTTCATACAATCCATTTTCCCATGATGTTCATTATTGAAATGTTCTGCAATAGGGCTATTCATTTTCTTAATTCCAACATCCCTGACATGTTCTTTTATTCGGTCAGACAAAGCTCTCTTGGTTTCACCAATATAATACTTTTTGCAAGAGCAAAAAATAATATAAATTATTCCCAAACTTGAACAAGAGTATTTAGCTCTGTTAGTAAATTTCTTTCCATTAATTTCCTTCACTTCAGTGGTTATATATTTACAAATAGAACAATTATTAGAAGGAAAAGTTCCTACCTCAGTAATGTTAGTTAACATAATTTTTCTTGGTTCCTTATATACACTGTGTACTAAAAAATCTTGAATATTCTTACCTCTTTTGTAAGATATAACCAAATCCACATCCTTAAGGGAACTGATTTCTTTTTTTACAAAGTCCCAATACTTTCTTATTATACCATTAGTGATATGAGAAAAATTAGTATATTTAGTTACAAAAAATAATTTCTCCTTATTCAATTGATCATTATTATAATTAATATGCCTATATTTATCTATAGAATTTTTTATTTTATTCTTTTTATTAAATATTTCATTAAGACTATTAATGACATGAGACTCATTATAATCCCTCTCAATAAACATAGCAGCCAATTTAGAGGCTTCTTCAAAAGCTAGTTTATTGTCAGTACTTAGTCTTTTAATTCTAAGGAATTCACCATATGGAACAGCTGTTAAAGTGTGGACAGGATGACAACTACTACCACACATTTTCCAGTTAATCTGGTTAAATTTTCTATGTATGTTAGTTTGTATTTTTTTAGCATTAACTCCACTCAAAGCAATGTCCAAAAAGTTAACTTGTGACCCTATTTGTATGTCATCAAATTTAATACCTAAATTGTTATTATTTAATTCATTAATGAATTGAATAGACAAATCATAACCACCATAACAAATAAATATTAAATCATCAATAAATCTATAATAACTTTTTACATATTTTCTAAAAAAATGATGTCTATATACATATTTATTTAAAAAAAAAAACCATAAATAAATTTGCATAAGCAGGGGCAAATGCAGCCCCCATAGCTGTTCCCATTAATTCCTTATACAAAACACCATTAAATTCAAAAATATTGTGGGTTAAGCAAAATTCAACAAGTTCTAATATGTAGTGTGTTTTGGGACTATCACCCATAAAAAACAATATTGCTTCTAAACCAAAATTATGGGCAATATTTGTATAAAGACTCACCACATCTATAGTAATGAAATACATGCCTTCTACCCAAGATATCTTGGGTTTTGTACAGAAAATCAAATGAATCTTTAATATATGAGGGTAATGTAATGACTTCTTTCAACAAATACTCATGTAACAAACTGCACAAATTATAAGTAAAAAATCCATAAGCAGATGTATCTTGACATGTTGCCTCCTTTCTTATTGTACCAGCTTTCTTTTTTATTTTACTATTCACTTGTTTCTGCCTTCATTCTATGTGTACATACCCTACTACAACATGCCATTCATATCCTTATGTACATATACCCTACTACAACATGCCATTCATATCCTTGCATCCAAGATTGGTTAAGTAGGAATATAGTCATTCAACCCAGGTTCTTTGGTTGCATTTGTCCTAAGTTGCCATTTGACCTCTTTTTCAGCTAATTTGACCTTAACATTTCCTGTCCTTGAAACCACCTTTACCTGTTCTAAAATCCCAAATTTAAACACATGGCTTGCATCATATTTAAGTATGTGTCTACACAAAGCATTGTTTTTATCATTTTTCCTTATGCAGTAGGTGTGATCATATATCCTGTTCCTCAATTGTCTGGCCGTCTTCCCCACACAATAACTCAGACATGCCATACACTTGGCCAAGTATATGACATGTTGGGATAAACAATTCCCTTTCTTAAACCTTACTCTAGTGTGATTGGTGTCCCCTAATATAATTATTTTTTCTTCTATAATCTCCTTACCCAGCTGATGCTGCCCACGTTTTTTGGTGTGCCTGTCTCCAGTATGACCCTTTATTCTGCCTTTCACTCTCTAAAACCTATTTTTTAGGTTAGACCCAGTCTTACAAACATACAAAGGCCCTGTACCCACTTTACTGTAAACCAAGTCATCACTTCTTAAAATATTCCAGTTTTGTCTCATTATTTTTTTATCTCCTCAGCATATGGACTGCACTCCACAACACAAGTCCGATGGTATGAATTTCCTTCTCATTCTCATGTTCTATCCTGTTTTTCTCCAACCCAATACCAAAAATGGTTTGTATTTTTCCCCCATTCTCTCAGTACATATTGAGTGACATCATCAATTAAATATCTGGGGTAACCCCCGTCCCCAAATAATATTCCTATATATTCTAACTCTTTTTTCATTTCATTGAAATCAGATGTCATTCTCGCAGCTCTTATACACTGACCCTTAATGATGCTCTTTTTCTGACTTACTGGGTGACAACTACTATATTCTAAATAGGAGTTGCTGAAGGTTTCTTTTCTGCATATTCTGGATTTAAATCCTGCTGTCCCATGCGATATAAAGGTGTCTAAGTATGCTATCCCTGTTGTGTTACTACTATGGGCATGGTCCTTTTTAGCGTATATTTGGTATAGTCTTATATTGCTTAGGTGCTTTTTTAATGCATTTCTGAACTGATGTTTGGGTTTAATATTTTGAATGTCTAGTGGAAGTTTATTCCATTTTCCAGCTGGTACATAGCTATAAAGGTTTTTGCCAAAGTTGATCTTTGGCTTGTATATGGTTAGAAGATGTTCTCAGCTCCGCAGTGTCTTGGGGGGGAGTAGTAGCAGATAATAGAGGAAATGCTGTGGGAGAAAGATGGTTGGTACAGTATAGAGTGTATAATCTGAAGCTGAGAGAAGAGAAGGTTATGGGGAAACTCTAACCAATTTAGTTTCCTGAGTGCTAGGCAGTGGTGGGAGGAGTATGGGAGTTCTGCAGCAAATTTAGCTACATTGTTACAGGTGGATCCTAATTTAGAGAGAAGGGTGGTTTGTAAGTTGGTGAGTACTTCAGATCCGTAGAGAAAGGTTGGTAGTAGATAGGCGTGAGATAGGGCTGACATATAAAAAGCATTTGTTCCTGTAGAGGATTCCAAGTTTGTGGTGTGTTTTCTTTATGTTACTGAGTACATGTAAGTCAAATTTTAGCTGGTCATCTATAATGACCATGAGTAGTTTGGTGTGGGTTTCTACTGTGATGGGTGTGTTGTTGTAGGAAGAGAGAGAGAAAGTAGGTTTTAGATGATACATTGACAAAGAGCAAGAGTTTAGTCTTTTTTGCATTTAAGATTAGATGGTTTTGGTTAAGCCATTTTTCAGTAGACAGAAAGGAGTTCTGAGTTGTATTGGCTATGGTAATGACTGCAAAGTCCTCACCATACTGTACCAGAGAAGAGTGGGGAGTGGAGGTAGACAAAATAGAATATTAAAATAATTTCTTTCTTATCCTCAATAGTCTACTCTATCGTCTTTATGGCTCTTCGTTGGTCAATGAATTTTTGTGACTTCTGTGGACTGCTACTTCCTTCTACAATAAGGGGGGCATCCTCCCCCTTGGGCCTGGCCTGGCTCCATTGTGGGAATATTTCTGTATTTGAGGATACTACACTATTATTTTTTCCAGTACTGGCACCAGTGCACCTATGAGGATTGGGCACTTTTTTAGCCTGGGTCTCGTGCACCAAGCTGTCTTTTTTTGCTTTTAACCTACTTCTGTCCACGATATATGCTATACAAACACAGTCTATATATCAGTGTCGCCTTGGTGAGATTTTGTGAAAAACAGGGTCCACCTCATAAAGGTACTCACCAAGACTTGAGGTTCAATTCAATTTCAGCACTGCTACTCTTCTTTGCTTGCTGACTTTTCATCTCAATATTCAGACACCATCATCCCTCCATTCGAACCCCCTTTTTTTCTTCCATGCAATATGCCACGATAATGAACATTTTATGTCTAACCATGGAAAGTTTAAAGGACATGTTTTATTAGATGTATTGCACTCCGCTTTCTAGCCTTTGTGAGGAAGTCATAAACTACCAAACTACCCAAATGGGTGAAAATACAAACAAAAATATGAACTGTCTTGTCTGCCTTGTAAAAATATTTTATATCAATTTCTTTTATTCCTTACATATAAACAAGATACAATGAATCACATCTATTTAACAGTTTAAGATTATGTTACAAAATAAGGTATAAACATAAAGGAAAGTTATTTGTCATTTCAGACTGTAATTAACAACTGAGCACAATCAACTTGTATTTTCACTATGGTATTCCATTGTCAATTGTCATGTAAGTATCACTTGCAGAAATTTGAACAAGGAAGCAGAATGCAGAAGCATGTATCTCAGTCAGGTATTCTGTATAATGCCAACGGTCCTGCAGAATTCCATTTTCAGAAATAAGATTCTAGGGCAGAAAAAAAAATGTCTCCAGTCTTTTGTAACAAGTAACTAATGAAATAAATCTATTTTTAGAAAAATTATACCATGTTCTTGTTTCATTGCAGATAGATTTATAAATACATTCATTTTCTGTGTTAACTAAAAAAAAACTCTGCCTTCACAATGCAGTGTTTGCCTGAATAATCGAAGGAAAATGTGCCCAAATGTGGTTAACTGAATCTTTCACTGTAGGGTAAATGGTTTACAACTACATTTTGACTTTAGACATTTTCTGAGAACTAAGAATAACTATGGTAAAATGAAAACATCTGAAAATGTTAATGTTGTCATTCTTAACTTTCATGCAATACTCTAAGCAACTACATTAAATATTCAACAATATACCACATTATATGCATCACATACATAATTTCTGGAGATATTTCTTCTTCAGAACCTTTTCCAATAAAGTACAAGGAAGAGACTGATAAAATTTTATTTGTGCAAAATAATTATCTTCAGTTATTCACTGATCTTTTCTCAGTAATAAGCCTTTAAGTGCCGCAGTTTAACATTAAAGTAATTACTGTCATTTCACAACTGCAACGGCACTTGACAAGGAAAATCTATACACACAACACAACTATAGTTTGCCTTAGGGACTGCATTTACTTGGTTTTATTTATTTTTTCCATTCTTTGCTCATTGTGAATATCAACATCTTTGGAAAGACAACGTATTAAGGTAGTTCACTGAACCTACATGTTTTCAGTACTGGCTGAATGTTATTATTTTTTTTTTATTCAGATTATTGTTACAAAGAAACATGTTGCTTTGTACAATGATTTGAAAGACCACTAATAATAAATTTACAGGATAGGAAGAATAGTTAGGTAACTCATAATAGTCCGTGATATGGAAATAGAGCCATAAACAAAATATTGCTTCAAGGCCTGGCATGTTTTTTTCACTATTTATTCATTGTCATTTGTTTATGACTGGCTTGTCAGATTTTCATATTTTAAAATTTTGAAAAAGGCATCAATTCAATTTGTTTCTGTAAAACCTGCAATATGATATTAGCTCTATCTATACATTATGTTGTTATCAAAAATGCCCTATTTAAGAAACAATATTGCTGTTTTAAGAAGACAGAGTTAGAATTGTTTTTGGTATAGGTGATATTACGACAATCCATGTGATGACACTAAATGTTTAGGTGCCAAAGATTAAAGTTTCTGCATTTCCTGGTATTTATTAGTTGTCTGCATTTAATAAATTAATAATCCATTATCAAAATAATTTAAAGATGCTGAGCTTTCTTGTGCTGCAAAAACAAACTATGTTTCAAAACAGAAAAACAGCTGGGTATATATCAGAAATGTTACGTTTCCCTTGGTTAAAGGATTGCTTACTGACATTGTCATGATATTTCATGCTACTGTATACTTTAGCATTAACACATTAATGAACATCCCTTTTATATTGTTTAGCCAGAAGGTGAGCTTTATAAAGAGGCTACTCATTTCGTAGATTTTCATGTCATTCTTGCTCATCTAATTTCTGTTTTCTTTTTATTTGTATTTGTTGATGGGGTAGACTGCTGATATCCAGGGACCATTTTCAGACTTGGCCTAGGAGTGTTGTCTAGTTGAGTCACACATTTGGGGAATGGAAGCTAAGGGAATCAAATTCTGGACCACTGGACCTCAGGAAACAGCCCATAAACAGCTCCTTAATCCTCTGGGTCAACCCCCAGACAGTTACTTTAATTAATTAATTAATAGCCATAGATGTGTTACCTCTCAATATTTTGTTTCAATCCATTAAAGTCTACAATGTCGTGTCTTCTGAAACTGACACTATAAGAACAAACATATTGATAAACCAGTATATTGTTAAACAATATTTATTTAGTCTTAGCACAACAGAGAAGAAAAGTCTAATCAATTCTTTCTTTGGTTACCTATTTTTATATATCGGCATGTCTCTGATAAAAAAATAGTTTTCAAATTTTGAATCAGGCAGTTGACATAATGGTTAAGGTCTTCACCTTCCATGCACAAGGTACAAGATTTGATTTTGACCTCTGACCATACCTCTTACCTTCTTAGAGCAAGACATCTAGACAAAGGCCCAAAAACAAGAATACTTTTTAAATACTGCTCTTACAAACTTAGAAAGCTAATAGAATAAATGGTTTTAAATTAGAATGGATTTTCTGAAGGATATAAAATCTAAAACTCAAATGTTTGCCATTATTTTCTGATATCAGTCCTCAATGATTTGCCATTGATTTTACAGAAAACCAAGTTTTATGAGAAACATTCCAAAAATATGAGGAAAAATCAGGACATTCTTCAAAAATCTGGACACTTGAGAGGTATGCCTCTGACCGGTGCCTGTTTGGAGTTTGCATGCTTTACCTTTGTCTCTCTGGGGTAACTCTAACCTCTTAAAAACATGATTATTTCTATCTCAAACTCACCAGTGAATGGAGCTGTGCACAGCAGCACACACTCTAAATGGTGCCTTATAGAGAAAAGAGTTGTACAGACCAACTGCTTTGGGCATCTACTGTGGTGCACAGTATCCTCAAGGTAGGAGAACACAGATCACAGATTGTGTGTCGTGGCAGGGCTAGTCACTCAATGCTGTAAAATATGGCTCTAGGTATTTGGTCATGTTGACTAATGTTGCCAAAAATGGGTAGTTACTGGTGCTCAGTGGGTTAAGGACCCAGCTTATGCCAGGGACACATGCTAACAGTGGGAGGGGGTACGTGTGCCCCTCTTGGCCAGTGTGTGCTGGCCATAAAGCCCAGCAGCCCTGGGTCAATAACCTACTCACCAGCTGGTGTGTAGTTGCCCAGCCTGTGCTACCTGGCATAGATCTGCTGAGCAAAAGCTGGGCATAAACCAAGCCTGCCAAACATGAACTAAGAACTGCTACACTTAATGTAGGTTCATTGACAGGATGCAGCTTGGAAGCGGATGGCATGATGATACGGAGAGGGCCGTACATTCTATGTATCCAAGAGAGAAGATGGAAGGGGAGTTCAGCAAAGCCACTTGGCTTGGGATCCAGAGTCTACTACTGAAGAGGAGGACAAGCTAGAAATGTTGTGGGAATTGTGGCAAGAGAGAGGCTTCAGAAGGTACTTAGGGATATCATCAGAATTAGTGGCAGACTCGTGAAAATCAGACTCCAGTGTAATGATAGGGCAGTATTTATAATCTCAGCCTATGCCCCTCAGCAGGATTGTGATAGTGAGGAAAAGAGTGCATTCAGACAGCAGTTACAGGACCTACTAGATAAAGCAGAAAAACAGGAATTGGTGTTGATAATTGGTGACTTGAATGCACATATGTCTGGGGCCACGTGGGTGGGACAACAGGACTAAAGAAGGATAGGCTATTCTAGACTTCTGTCTGGCAAATTCCTTGATAGTAGCCAACACCTGGTTCAGAAAGAGAGACAGTCACAAGATCACATGCAAGAGTGGCTAACATGCAAGTCAGGTAGACTTCCTCTTAGTAAGGAAAGGGCACTGGCATAGAATCAATGACTGCAAAGTCAACCCCAGTGAAACAGTCAGCCCACAGCATAGGTTGCCACAATGAACTGCAAGCAGTGGTCAGAAAAGGCTCTAAGGTAGTGATGGCGAACCTATAATACTCATGTCAAAGGTGACACACCACAACATTTTGGGTCACACACCAGCATTCACCAACACCCAAGTTACCAAAGAAACTGAATGAACAAAGATACAAGAAATATGTGAGCCTGCACTTTTTAATTAAAACTCAGCAACAAAAAAGTCATTAACTGATGTTAATCAAATCAAATGCATTGTGTTCCATATTTTGTTCAGTTCAATTCAAAATTACTATTAAAACTAGGATCATTTTTTGGTGCACTATTTTAAGCCCAATTTTCAGTGCACATATCGTTTTCTCTAATGATTGGACTGTATTTTTCTAAAATAAATGAATATGTAAAGAATTATTTCTCTTTTGTTCGGGGGAGGGGGGGCACACCAGCAGAGTCAAGGCAGGCATTTTCTGAATTTTTGACATGCTGAGCCCAAAAGGTTCACCATCACTGCTCTAAAGTTAACAGAAACCAGGCTGAAGACCTAGAAGTTGACTGGAAAGAAAGCACAACAGCTCAAAGCATTAATCAGGTCTCTAGCACCCCAAGAAAAGGAGGAAATAAGTGGAGATGAAGAAGAATGGCAGCACCTCAAAACAGCATGTGTAAGGAAAAATATGTGCCTGAACCAGATATGGAAATAAGGTACATAAGAAAACCTGGTGGTGGAATGCAGAAGTCCAAGAAGTCGTCAAAAAAAAGGAGGTCAGGAAAATGTGGGAGATAGAAAAGACCAACCAGGCTAGGAAGGAATTCTGGTTGGCTAACAAAGACGACATGTCAAGCAGAGTGCCTCTTTGGACCTCTTCAAGAGGAACCTTGACGATTAGATGGGAGAAAGGAAATTCACCCCAGGGATCACGTCAGTCGCCCTGCTAGACAGGGGTCCAGGAAATTAAATAATGTGGGAAGAAATAGCCAGGGAATTGTTATGGCTAGGCTTGTATAGGCCCTAGGGCTGATAGCCTAGTACCAACCTATGAACCTATGAACCTATGAAAGGAGTTGCAATAGCAATGAATAGGGCATCAGATGCACTCTACCAACTTCTGGAAAGTGACTCAGTAAGTGACACAAAGAAACTCTATCAGGTTGCAAGGCAAAGACAGAAAGACAAAGAAAATAGTCAGAAACCCTTCATAAGGTATGCCAGCAACAACCTGCTCACCAATCCAGACGACATCAAAGGCATATGGAAGGAATATTTCCAGCAGCTTCCAAATGAAGAAAACTCCACAGAAGCTGTACTGCCCCAGAAACAGTCCCTGATGAGAGACGAAGAGGAGCTCACCCTAGAAGACGTAAGGATAGCACTAAGGAAAATGAAGTCAAGGAAAGCAGCAGGCTCAGATGATGTCACAGCAGATATGATAAAGATGATGGGTGAGATATGGGAGAAATGCCTCCAGAGAGGGTTCTATTATAAACTTGAACTTGTCAAAGTTCGAATGTCACATGGTCAACACCATATGACTGAACATTTACAAGTTCGAAGGTTAAAATGAATGTCTCCGTATGGAGCAGAATTTGAAGATTTCCCTTTTCTGCACTGAAGTGTGATCTCGAAGTTGGCATATTTAAGTAGCGGGGGTGTGGGGGTGCAGGGGGCTTGCCCCCCTTCTCAGAGATTTTAATTAAGTATTTATTTTTTATTATATATTTGATGCTTCAAATTTCACTCATGTGGTGTCGATCATATGAGGTTCAAAGTTTTGAAACTTCAAGTATATAATATAGACCCTCAAGTGGGTACTCATAGCAGTTTGGAGAGAAAGGTGTATCCCAGATTACTGGAGAGTAAGCATACGTTTGTCAATGTACAAGAGCAAAGGGGAAATCCAGAACTGTGGGCAGCACAGAGACATCAAACTCCTAACACATTGCATGAAAGTTCTGGAGAGATTGATTGATAAATAGATATGCAGAAAAATAGAAAGTAAGATAGGAAATGTGAAGTTCAGATCATTGAATGACCAGATGATTGCAGTGAGACAGATAACTGAGAATAAGTTAGAGATGAGGAAAGAGTCCAACTGGGCATTCCTAGACTTAGAGAAAGCATATGATAACGTGCCAAGAAAACTGATTTTGGCAGTACTGTGTTGATTTGAAGTCCAAGAAACATTACTAGAATTAGTGCAGGCTATGTACAAGAACCTAATGTCTAAAGAACGAACAGTGTTTGCCATGGCAATGGGTTCCCAGTGGGACTAGGTGTACACCAGGGTTCAGCTCTGAGCCCACTGCTGTTCATACTGGTGATGGACTACTTTAACAAACAGGATGGGGACAACAGATCAGCAAAGTTGCTGTATGCAGATGATGTGGCATTACAGGCAGACTCAGCCATAACTTCAACAAATGATAGGGGAATTGAATGCAAAACAGAAGGAACATGAGATGAAACTAAGCACAGATAAGACAGTGGTAAGGGCAGCAAACTGAGGAAATCAGAAGAAGCTGTGAACTGAGATAGAAGGGAAGATATTGGAACAAGTAAATAGCTTCAAATTTCTGTGAGGTTTGGTTGAGAAGTGAAGTCAAAAGGAAGCAGTCAAAGCTAGAATCCGAGGGCTGCAGCTAACTGGCATAGAGCCTCAGATATAGTCTATGACAGAAGAAAAGAACAAATTTTTAATGATGTACAAAGTTTAGATAACAAAATTAGAAATGATTTACTGTTTTCACATTATAGTACTATGTATTTCAAAATGTTGGATAGGGTTGAGAACAGATGTTTCAACATTTTCCAAAAGAAAAAACGTAAGATTATTAGGGACCAAAAGAATTATGAAGACAATTTAGTATATGTTAACAAAAATCAAAATGTATTTCACAATAATTTCAATAGAAATATGTCTATGCATAAACAACATTATAGACATGGTAGTGTCGAATTTCCACAAAGGCATTCACCTTCCAGTGTGGACAATTTTGCAGGGCACACTAATGACTGGGTGGAAGAAGGGGTTGACATGCAAAATCCAGATGATGGGGATTTTCCCACTCTCAGGCGCTCAGAGAGACTGGCACAGTATTACAACAAGAAAGGAGAATACAACAGAACTTACTATCCCCAGAGAAGGAATCAGTTTTCCCACCCCAGGAATGTATATTAGATAAAGACACCTTTGATATTTCTTCTACATCAGAAGACAATATAATTTTTAAAAAAGGAGGTTTTACTATTTATAATTACTCAGATTTGACTATTACTGATGAATATTTCAACTTGTTTTCAAAGGGCATTAAGTTTATTCCATCTAATAGAGGTGACCTTGTAGACAATATAGAAGCTTTGAAACTCTTTGTGAGAAAATTAAATCTTGAAATACTTTTAGAACCTTTACAGGACAACGGTAGAAACACTACAGGCATTGAGAAGAGACTAAAAAAGAAGAGTGTTTTTAACCCCCCTTTACACCCTCTACTGGAAACTTATGAAAAATTGGTCATGGAAGATATATACAATGAGTTTAAACAAAATTATAGTTCAAACCACCGGAATTTAACTAAGAATGAATTTAACTTACTTTGTGAATTAAGAAATGATCACAATATTTGCATCATGGTCCCAGCCAAAGGTGGGGGAATAGCTATTTTTAAAAGCATGGATTATTCTAATGCCATGCAAAATTTATTATTTGATGAGAACACCTATAGTCATACCTCTAAAAATCAAATTAATATTTCTTATTCTAGAATAGATAGCTATCTAGAGGAATATCTCTTGGAAGGGAGAATTAGTTCCAGTGAGTACGAATTTTTATCTACAAAATTTCCCAAAATACCAGTATTTTTTGGAATACCAAAAATACATAAGGATATTTCTAGGCCTCCCTTTAGACCTATAGTGGCGGCCAAGGGATCTAAAACACATCCACTGACTGTTTTTATTGATTCCTATGTACAACACGTAGTACACAAGACCCCTCACTTACTCAAAGATTCATGGGAATTTTTAAAAAGTGTTAAACAAGATTTATTTCAAGAGAATGATTTGTTTTTAACTATAGATGTAAAAGACTTGTTTACATGCATTCCCAAAACTGAAGGGATGACTTTGTTTGAGGAGGTATTGTTCAAATTTTCGGACCTTGATAATGATAAAGTAACATTAATATGTGAACTCATGAATATAGTTCTTGAAAATAATTTTTTATGGTTCGAAGGGGAATTTTACCAACAAGTTACAGGTGTACCCATGGGTGCTACCTGTTCACCAGTATATTCTAATTTGGTCCTACTAGGGTGGGAAATGCAACATGTATTCAATGGTCCATTTTGGCCCCACATAAAACTTTATCTTCGATACCTGGATGACATTTTTATTCTGTGGGGAGGCCCTAAAGAAGATATTACTAAATTTATAGAACAAATTAATTGTAGTACCTCCTTTCTTTCTTTCACATTCCAATATAATATATTGAGTATTAATTATCTTGACACTTGTATCATTAAGGACACACAAAACAAAGAGTTTAGATCTAAAATATTTAGAAAGGAAACATTCTGTAATGCTTATTTACACTTTGAGAGCCATCATCCTAAATCCCAAAAGGCTAGCATAATAAAAGGACAAGCTATCAGGATTGCTAGGATGACTTCTCACAAAGAAGATCTGGAAAATGAATTCACTTTGTTAAGAGAAATGTTTTTGGAGAGGGGGTACCCCATAGATTTGATTAATTTTAACCTACAAAATGTTTACCAACAATGGGGTCAAAAATACATCCCCCTACTAGGTTCTTCTGTGAACACTTCAGTTATGGGAGAAAATACTTGTGACTTTAACACCACTTGTGTTTTAACATTCAACACAAGAACTCCTATTATCAAAAATATTTTCCAAAAGAATTGGAATATCTTTAGAACAAATTATGCTATATACAAGAAAGTGGGTAATACACCCAGATTTGTCAACAAAGTGGGTCCGAATATGAAACAACTTTTGGAATACAAAAGATTCAACATTTCCTACAATAAACAAGGTACCAAAAGATGTGGTATGTGCCACTACTGTTCTTATATTTATACAGAGCCAACTTTAATGTTAAATAATATCATGAACAGTAAGGTATATTTACAGAATGGCAACTGTAACACTAGGGGAGTAGTATATTTGGCTCTATGTTGTACTTGTAAACATTTCTATATAGGGAAGACTGAATGACTCCTCAAAAACAGAATTTGTGAGCATGTGAACGATATTAAGAATCACAAGAACACCAATGCTTTATACAAACACAGCACTTCTTGTGTTGGTTTTAAAAAAATTGTTTTTGGTATTCTAGACATTATAAAAATAGACACTAGAGGTGGGGATTGGAAAAACTTGTTGAAAAAGAAGGAAAGTCAGTGGCAATATAGATTGGCTTCCATGTCTCCCCCAGGACTTAATGAGACTGTATCACTAGTACCGCTACTTATTGAAAGGGCCAACAACATTTGAGTATTAAAAACATTTTCAGATATACTCATTTTCTTTTATGTCCTATTGAAATATTCTATAACAACTATGTTTATTCTATAGTAATTATTTATATATAACAAAATCAGTTATGTTAAGGTTTGAGCAGGTTAATTTTTTAACAAAATTCTGATACATCTATACACTAGTTGAGATTTTAATATATTAATTTATTTATTCATCATTTAGAGGGTTAATACATAACAATATTTTTTAACAAGTTTTTAAACTGAATTCATTTGTCTTCAATAAGACCCAAGGTGCCATATATATATATATATATATATATATACATAAACACAAACAAGAACAGGTATATATATTCAATACCTACACTGGTATTTTTACATACATTTTCAGAGGCTTGTATTGTTTTAAATGTTAATTAATTATTATGTGATGTCACTTGATTTAACACTATATAAATGGTTAAATAAATGGAGCAAATTGTTTTTGATGAATTCTCTACTATGGAGATGAAAGCGCTAAAAACTGATGTTTTTTAATAAAGACGGATTACTTTTACATTAGTCAACTGGCATCCTGGATTCCTGGTTCCATTACATTGATTTTACTATGACAGAAGAATGCCAAAGTAGCTCAAAAGTAAGGTTTACAAGACAGTGGTTTGACCAGTACTGCTGTATGCTACAGAAAGCTGAGCAGTAAATGCAGAACAAGTGAAGAAGCTAGAGGTGATGGAAATGAAGAGCCTGAGAAGGGTGGTAGGATGCACACTGTTGGACAGATGAAGAAATGAGGACATAAAAGCAGAAGCCAAAGTAACTCCAACTGCAGAAAAAAATCAAAGAGAACAGATTATCATGGTTCAGACACATGTACAGGAAAGCAGAAGTCAGTCTGGTAAAAAAGATTTGGAACAAACAGGAAGAAGGTAAGAGGAAATGAGGACATTCAGCAAAGAGGTGGATGGATTGTGTGAAAGAAGATCTGTGACAGTCAGGCACGAGTGTCAAGGAAGGCAGGAGTGTGACACTGAATCGAGAGAGATGTTGACAATTAACACAATACCCTGACTCCCTGTAGAAAATGGAAAAAAAGAGGGCTGATGATGATGATGATGACGAATATGATGATGATGATGATGATGATGAGTTGACAATGCATCACATGTTGTGGTTATTTGTATGCTTCCACCTGTCTCCACAGTTCAGCTTACTGGCTATACTTTGAAGAAGTTATCAAATGAATGAGAAAAAAACATTCCAGTATTTCAAAATGCAAGCAAGAAAAGTTAATGGAAACATAATGAACCAAACTGAACAACAAAATATACTTGTGCCAAGGCACAACAATAAAGTTGCTCATGTTATAATTCTTTTGAGTCTTAAAAAGATGCTTCATTGGTGAAGTATGCAGATGAAAAAAGGCACTGGCATACTTCAATAGCTTGTGAACTACATATGATTTCACCTAGTTTTGTCCTTCTGGTATCACTATGTGGAAAAAGTAAAAATCAATCGAGTACTAGCTCTCTCTCTCTGTATATATATATATATATATATATATATATATATATATATATATATATATACACACACACACACACACACACACACACACACACACACACACACACACACACACACACACACACACACGAGTTCCCGTCAGAATTTCGAATTCATATGGTCGAGACTATATGATTAAAGTTTTAGAACTTCATTCTGAACAGAGATCTGCATACAGTGGGAAACGGGAAATTCTCTCTTTTCCTACCGTAGTGAAATCTTGGAGTTGGCATATTTAAATTTTGAATCATATGGTCTCGACCATATGACATTCTGAAGTGAATAAATATATATATATATATATATATATATATATATATATATATATATATATATATATATATATATATATAATGTATTCTTCCCATCCACAAACCAAAAAAAAATTACTGACCAAAATCATTTGATTCCTGGCAGTGATAGTGTAGTATAATAGGCAGGTAGAAGAGGATTAATTATCATCTGTCACATATCCTGAAACAAAAAGTTGCTCTGCTGGGCATTGCCTGTGGGCTACTATTTATAGATTTATTTATTTTTATTTTTGTATTTATTTGCCATTTGTTAACTGGGTTAGTCCAACTGAGCCAATGGCCCATTTTCAGTGGAACCCCGAGTAGAAAAGTTCCAGACAGTTATTACTAAAGTTACAAACAAGAAAAACATCTGACAATGAAGTTTTATACAAACATTACAATAATGTGCTTTACATGAGAACATTAGAAATTTACAAAAGTTCTGAGAATGAAGTTTGCATAAACATTGCAATAATGTGCATAATATGCACTACAAAAGTTAGAATTTTTTTTTTGTTTTGATCAACAAAAAAGAGAAGGATGCATGCATACATGCATCTGGGACATTCAAAAAACACACCTTTAATACAGTAGGTATATACAAACTGCAGTATCTTGTATCCTAAATAAGTTCCTGTTCCATGTGCTTCAAGAACAGGTATTATTAAATATTCCCATGAAAATCAGCTAAGGAACATGCGGTCATTGAACATTTCTATGGGGTCAGAGTCACATACCCCCCCCAAGTAATTAAGTTGCTGATTACATCAACATTGCAGCAGCATCATCCCCCCAATCGGGAAGGTGATAGTCCCTTTAGCAGGAAGTGGTGCCACTAGGTTAACAGACTATGTGCAGAGCATATGGATAGATCATGAAGATCACAGCATCATTCCTTGGCAGCGTGAATGGTATTTTTAAATGGAAAAACTGTGTAATACACATGCTTATCTTGCATGAGATATCTGATGGCAAACTTAAAGGCAGTTCAGAACCTATGCAATAATATATGTGTGCAGGGGAAAAAAAAGAGGAAAAGGACAACAGCATGGACTCAGACCTGTGATTACGTTTTACAGTAGACAAAAGTTACCTCTAGAATATACCTCTCAACTGTCCAGATTTCCACAGAATGTCCAAAGTTTGTGTCATATTTGTGGTCAATTCCTTATAAAATGTCTTGTTTTCTGTCAAATCATTGGGATAATCTGAGGACTGAAGTCACTAAATAATGACACACATTTGAGTTTCAGACTTCATATACTTCAGAAAATGTATGTCAACACAAACCCTGTTACTCTAACAGCATTCTGAGTTTATAAGAACAATATTCAAAATATGTCCCTAATTTTGGCCCTTTGTTCCCCCATTTTGTCAGGCTTTGTCCAGCTTTCTTGCAATAACAGTTTGAGATGTATACTCTAGAAGTCTAACTGGTGGCATAAAGTTGCCGTCCTCAGTCACCTGCACAAAAAGCAAGCAACTGTGCACATAGACAAAACAGTAATGTAATTGAGCAATCCAGTGCAGGTCTGAAGTCCTGATTCAAGTGATTGGACTAACCCAGGATTTCTCTGCAAACAAACCTGAAAATATATCCAAGATATGTGTGTGTGTGTGTGTGTGTGTGTGTGTGTGTGTGTGTGTGTGTGTGTGTGTGTGTGTGTGTGTGTGTGTGCGCGCGCGCTCGCGCGCGTGCGCATGAGCTCATGTGTGTGTGTTAGTTCTCAGTAATAATAATCAAGCACAATAGACTTTGAAAGTTTCTAGTATGGCTTTAAAACTTAAACCTGAAGCTGTCATGACAGGAAATAAATGACAGAATAGCACTGAAAGACTCCAGGAGGGAGGTCAACTTTATTTAACAGGCAGCTACTTGTGGTATGCTCATGGACAAGTGATAAGGCAATATATTTTTTAACACAGTGAATGGTTGCATGATATACATGCTAAAAATACACAGAGACACTTGATGCACACACTGTTACATTTGACATAGCAAAACCTACCCAGGGCATACTATTATGCTGATATTCTGGTAATCTATTGCACAAAAAACACTTCTGGTTATAATCATCATGTTTTTTCACAGCAGGCATGACAGTTTTCAGATGTAGAGGCATCAAGTCACACAAAGGATATCACACCGTAAACACATGCAGTCAGACACCAAGTACACTACTAGAGAGGCCTGTTGGCTATACCATGCAATGCAGACTGCTGCAGGGACTTCAAAAATAATACCACACACCAAGAAAAAAAACAGTTCTAAAACATGCAAACTTGCAGAAAAGATAGTAGGGCAAGTATTGTATTAGATAGTGGACATGGAAAAATGCAGGACATGGATAATTTGGGATGAGTGCAAGTGATGGAAATGTTTATTGGAATAAAATTATCACCTCATATTGGTATAATCTCTGTATCATATAGGCATAAGTAACAACTACAAAATTCAAAATTGATTGAAACTTACTATTTTAATTTAAAGATTCAAGCTGAGGAGGTTTTATAATGCTCAGTTTGTAGAAAGAGTTGGAATGTTATCTACTGCTGTAATAACTGTTGTCCACTGAGCTGAGTCATAAAACAGACCAGATTGATTTTACGACTTTTTATTACATAACAGTCAAAGACAGCCAGTAGTGATGCCATAATCAATTCATATGCAACATATCGACAAATACCACCAAACCATTGCCACAAGTTGGTTGGCATACACCCACCTGTTCCGGATGCTACTTCAGAGAAAACAGGATCTGTATTCCTAGCTATCTCAGACTTGGTGGCAAACCCATTTAACTAATACTTACAAGCCACATACTCTTTGATGTGGCCACCGGTCAAATCTAGGCATAGCTTGAGGAGAGCCTAGGCTGCTGAACAAGAATAGGGAACAAGGGTGGTGAAGCCATAAGGCCACTGCTAACCCAACATACTATGCTGTGTCCCCCAAATCAATTGTCTCACAAATAAATTCTGAGTTATGAAAGCAAACAAGTTAACTGTGACAAATTTTTGGATAGTAACAACCATATCCAAATTAAACAATTCAAATCTTATGTTATTCAAATGAACATTGTCCAAATCATAGAAATCAGGCTCCAGTCTGTCAATATCATTGTGCTCAAACACCTAGAACTCAATTTGGCTATCAGCCTGCTTGACTCTGGTTGATAAAATGCTTATCTCTCTCAGTATTACTAGGCCTTCTAGCACCCTTCCAGTACAGTCTAGGGGTAATGGAAGATCAGAAGAAAACTTCCTTCAGATGTAGCTGCCATAAGTCATCCATATAAGATAAGATTCTGGCCAACAGTACCTTCTTAGGGGCTTGACCCAGATTATTTCCCCTGAAGAGAATTAGCACAATGCTGGGCATGGCATTTTCCATGGTAATCTTATGCTATATTTCCCAAAAGTGAAACCATCTGAGACCAGGGAAACCAAAAGAACAAACTGTCTACCTGTTACTATCAAAGGAACTTGAGTGACCAGCCAGGTGGGCCAAGGCCTGGATGGATGCTCTCTGAGTGAAAGAATGGCCCAAGAGCAAAATCACCTCCTCCCTGCAACAGAAATACAAATTAATGACTGATGTATTACAAAAAGGCCTCAGACACCCAACTTCCCATTTTTTAAATGACCTGCACAGACTGCCCACTCATAGCCAAGTCTGAGGTATGATCTAACTGAATGAGAGGAGTAACCTTGTGGGTGATTTCCTTTCCCTGCCAAGGTCTTCCTAAGAAATGCATTAATATCTGATAGGTTAAAAGGCCTGCCCAAGGACCTCTTGAAAACCAAGCCTGACCTTTTTTCTAAGGGGGTAATATTAAATAGCAAACTGACCCAATGTTCAGGGCAAGTGACTAGCCCACTGGTCTTATTCAGGCACACCTGTTGTCCTTTACCAACTTGATCAGTCTTGGATATCTTTAACCAAATCATGACAAACTCCCTGTGGATGATAAGATCCTCCCAACAAAGGCAAAAGAGAAGTTCATTGGCACTGAAAGCACTAGCATACAAAGAGGTGAGCTAAGCAGCTATAGAGACAAACAAATGAAATTTACCTATGGTCCTGTGAAGACCTTGAATAGCAAGGGGTACCAGTTGTCTCCCAATAGGTATTCTGGAATCCTGGGAAGGTCCCTGCCTGTTGTCTAGGCCCATAATTATCCTCCCCATAACCCAATGTCCTGACACAGCCTGAAGACCCAAAAAACACTCCGGCCATCCCAAAGCTGCAACTTGTACTCTAAGAGATTTAGATGAATCCCTCATGGCAGACCTAGTCACTAAAAATTGCAGCAACAGTTGTACCCCACATGGCCTGGGACCAAGGATCAAAGACATTTAGAATGCCTTGAAAACCAGGAAGGATGATGAATACGCATTTCTAGTGTTGCTGGCCCAAGAATTTGATTAAACCAATAATGCTAGTCTTTTACAATTAGCCACACTCTCACAGGAACTGGGGTACCCTTTGGATCTGAATGCTTGACCAAGAGGCGAAACCTGGCAAACTGAAACTGGGAAAGACTGTCAGTTATAGGATTAAGATGACGAGGGACATGAACACATGAAAATGGCAAATTAATCTGTTGACTCAGCAAAACTAAGAGCCTGATGACTGAGTGGACCCACCTGGACCTGGAAGAATGTTTTCTGAGACAGTGAACCACTACGATATTATATGAGTGAAAAATTGATCCTCTTGTCATGTAATCACTCCTTTCATACTAACACTGCCACCCAAATGAGAAAGATTTCAAAAAATGTAATGTCCCTCCTCCTCTTCACAGACCAGCTTTGCAGTCACCTTTCAGCAAACCAGATGCCCATGAAATAACCCCAACCCATATTGAACCCCCCAGCTGCATAGTAAAAGGCTCAAGGTTGTTGGTAGTGATCCAAGGGGACTGCCAAAAAAGAAACTCCATTAAACTGGCTCAAGAATGTGAGCCATAACAGAAGGTCCTGTTTAACCCATCTGGTCAGCCAGAACAGGTGGTGCTTGGGCTTGTTACCTTTTAACAAGTCAGATATGGACCGTAGGAAAGTTTTGCCTGGGAAACCACCCTATAAGCAAAGTTCAGCAAAACATGTAACTACATGATGTGCCCTACCTGAACTTTGTTATAACACAAGAATCTCCAAAGTAACTGCCAGATTTGTTGACGTTGGGGCAGATGAAGCTTGAAGGAGTTATAAGTGGTGTCTACCTGTAAACCCAAAACACTCAGGACTCGAATTTGTCCTTCTGACTTGTCATTGGCCAAGGGTACCCCCAAACTCGGTGCAAAGCTGCTTGAAAATGGACAACCCTTCCAAAGCACCATCCGTTCCCTCTCCCACTATTAAAATTATCTAGGTAATGTACTGCTGATTGGCAGAGGACCATTTTTTCCAGCACAAGTATAAGGTTGTGCTAAATAGTTCAAATGTTGTACAAGCCAGAACACATACCATTGGCATAGCAGTGTTGCTAAATATTTTCCTATTGAACTGAAAACCTAAATAAGACCAATCTTCTTGTCTTACAGGAAAAAAACAGAAAGCAGATTGGATGTCCATTTTATAGAGCCAGGGGTCAGTATAACCCATGATGGCCTCCACTGCCTGATCCAAAGGAAATCACTGACTGACACCCCCCTCCCCACTGGGTGAGACAGGCGATGAATCAACTTAGAATCAAATGGGGTTGTGGAATGGATAGGAAAGACTTTGGAAAAGCCTTTAATAAATGTGGCTGCTGCCCTTTGATCTGGGTAATCTTAGTGGAAACAGGATAACTTATCTATGCAAATTGGGGAATAAGCCCAGTGCAGCACGTTTGGGTTTCCTACCAAGCTAACCTGTGTCCATGGAAAGATGGTTTGGGGCAAAAGGAAGTGCTGTGCCTCTTACCAATCTCTGTCTGTCTGAGATGTAGAAAAAGTCAACCTGTCCCTAGGCAGCAAGCCCCAATACCTGGAAGCAGTATGTCCCTTCATACATCCTGAACACAAATGGTTATATTTATAAGTGAGCCATACAAATTTGCTGTGATTTAATGCCCGGCAAAATGTTGTATCTTTTGTATTAGCAGCCCCTCCCTCAACACGTGTAGGCAGCTCCTTGTCCTTCATGTCACTGAGGCATATGTCATGGTGCCTCGTCTCCCACCTGAGGAAACTTTTGAGGACTTTCAGCTTTCTGAAGCACTGACCATAATTCAACCACCCCAACTGCCTTTGACATGGTGGGCTTCCCTCATGGCTACAAAATAAGCTAATAAAGGCAGAGCTTGGGTTGGATCCTTCTCAATGATTATGTACATAAATACCACAAAACCTAGAGACCAAGTATCCCAGTTCTTGACTGGTTTCCTGTCTGACACCTTCTTTCCAATGGCAGCTAAGGGTGCCATCAAGTCCTTGCTGGATGTATCAGTGTCCAGTATGCATTTTATTCCCTCATCCACTAGATCAAAGATACCTACAAATTCCCATTTTAAAATCTTATTTTTGACCTTGGTGGCAACATGTGCTGTGATATGAGATCCAGGTGATTTGGAATATGTAAAGCTGAGAGTAGACATAGAGGACATGAATTCAGGGATACACTCATCCTTATGGGGTGGGATCTTCCTCTCTGAACCCAAGACCTCTTCAGATCCCCTTGTGAGATGGGTAAAGATAACTGCACCATCTGGTCAACATCAGTACCTGCCCCCACTCCCAGACTCAACGCTGTAGAAGCAGCAAAGTTTATCTCTAAGGCTAAGTCAAATGGCTAAACTTTCCCCTCTCCCAGCAAAGAATTCATAAAATTATCTGAACAATTATCACAAGGGTGACCCCTGCACTAATATTAAGCCCTGTAGACCCAACATAAATGTTACCTTGTGTTTCTTAGGTTTTGTCAGATGAGCAGGAAGGGGTGACCTTTTGACCGTAAGAATCTTTGACTGTCTTTTTCTGAGCCTACATAGCCAGAGCTGTTCTTTCTGCTACATCCTCTCTCTCTCTGTATATATATATATATATATATATATATATATATATATATATATATATATATATAGGTGTATATATATATATATATATATATATATATATATATATATATATATATATATATATATATATAGCATAATGAACAAAATCCCATAATTCCATTCTTGGATAACCCAACACTCCCCAGACATCACAACCCTCTGTGAAACATGGCTTAAACCCCATATTCCATACAAAGGCATCCTCCCCCTGGTTAGAACATCTTAAGGCTAGATAGAACCTGAAAAAAAAGAGGTAGCATTGCCATCTTGTTCTCAAACCACCTTACACTTACCCCCATAACTATCACCTCCACTCTAATCTCTCCTGCTGAACTTCTTATTGTAAACTGTAAATTAAATACTCACACCTCATTTAATATAGCTGCTATCTATATACCACCAGGCAACAACATAACATTACTTGAAAGCGTCCTTTCCTCACTCTGCAAAGTCCACCCCAATGAAACCATACTCCTAGGAGATGTTAACATTAACTGGCTAACACTCTCCTCTGACTCTCCCTCCTCCTCTTTTAATCTACTTGGGTTCACCCAAATAATAACCACACCTACTTATACTACCAAATCTTCTAATCATTCCTCCATCCTTGACTGGATTCTAGTATCCCATCCCCAGAAATAGCACTTCCTGGTGTCTCTTGCCGATACTGACAGTGACCACTGCCCATCTAAAGTCTTCCGTTTTACACCTCACATGTGTAGGTCATGTAAGATCAAAACCATGTCGCAAAGTAACAAACTTTGACTCAGACCAGTACAACAGCCATCTCTCAAGGATCAACTGGTTATTTCTCAAACAGTTACCACTCAATGAAACTGTACTGGCATTTAACAAAATATTCCTTAACATATTCAGCTTCCTAGCCCACATACACAACATTAGAATTAAAACTATTACATCCACCTGGCTAACAAACTCCATCAGCTAATGGCTCAGAGGGATAAAACCTGGAAGCTCTGGACTAAAACTAAACTCTCCTCCCACCTCCAACAGTACAGACATCTACTCAACCTAGCAAAGAAAGCCATCACCACTGATAAGAGAAACTACTACATAAACCCTCCTGAGTCACATCTAAATAACCAAAAGAAATTGTGGCATACAAGTAACCAAATCCTTCATCCAGGTAACCCCTCCTCACCCCAACTCAGACCTACTAGTACACCTCTACAAACTGCCACTAACTTTAACTCCTACCTTATAGACATCATCAGCAAATTAACCAACCATCCTAGCTCCAACAACTCTACGTCACCCACCAACCCTCTTAAAACCTCTAACTCCTCCTCAACCTTCTCCCTAAAAACTGTATCCACCAATTACATTAAATCTCTGCTTCTTAAACTTAACCCTTGTGCCTCCTCAACAGCTGGTCTCCCTCCACTCTTTCTCCAGAAGCCAGCCAACTCCCTTGCCCTTCCAATCTCTATTCCTATAAACTGGTCCATTTCTGAAGCTAAAGTTCCTGATATCTGGAAAACATTCTACATCCTACCCATTCATAAAGGAGGCAACTATACTGAACTCTCTAACTTTAGGCCGATTGCAATTCTTTCACCTTTCTCTAAGATCTTTGAAACGTGTACACAAACAAATTCTACAACACTTCATGCAAGAGAACTTATTCACCCCCACTCAACATGTTTTTTGTCCAGGTCATAGTACCTCAAATGCTCTTATTTCCTTCATTAACGCCATCTCACAAGCTACAGATCACAATAAACTAGTCTCTTGCTTCTTTCTTCACCTCTCAAAGGCTTTCAACACCATATCTCACCCTCTCCTCTTAAATAAACTGTCTGAACTAAACCTATCCACCTCAACTATCTCCTGGTTCTCCAGCTACCTCAGTAATTGCTTCCAATCAGTTAAATGGCTTTTTGCTATCTCCCCTGAACGTCCCATAAATCTGGGGGTTCTCCAAGGTTCTATACTGGGCCCACTACTATTTATTATTTTCACTAATCGGCTATCTACCTTCACACCACTATCAACACTACTACAATATGCCA